>NW_027103813.1:92080-130328 GCF_902728285.1 Clytia hemisphaerica
TCAACAAAGTCCACATTTTCATGAAGTGCGCATGTCTCGATCTTAGATACTCTATTTCATTCTCCTATTTTTAACATGACGTCAATCTAAAAAAGATATTTTACCATATTTGAATAGGCTACGGGCTACCAAGCAACTTCAAGCTAAAATGGGGACGGCTACCAAAGGGCTCCCCAAGGGCTACTCTCAAAGTAGCCATATTTGTAAAAAACAATGAAAAATTACAAAGTGTCCAGTGCAAATGTGTGCGCATGCGTTACTTAAAAAAGTCTGCCTCGTTGTGATGAATTTACCTCATTTTCATTTTGTTGTTACTTAAATAGTGTCTTACAGTTAGTCTGTCACCTTTCTTTTAATCTGGTGTTCAGTAAGCACAGAACATGCCAAAACGCAAGATTGACGATGTTATATATCTTGACTCCGCTGATTCCAGCGGAGTCGAAACAGAATACGAGACAACCGTATACAAAATTGATGGCATGCCTTGCCTAAAGAGGAAACGGCTATACAAAGTGCGGTACCAGCGAATTTTGCCACAGTGGCTTGTCACGGAAGAACATGAAGCAAAAGAGGAATTGAAGGAGGTAAAGAAAAAGGAAGAAGCAAAAGAGGAATTGAAGGAAGTAAAGAAAAACGAAGAAGCAAAACAGAAATAAACATTTAAAGCTCTTGGCAATTTTAGAATGATTTTAATTTTTATTCAGAATAATTTTTTTTATATCGTTATCTATATGTCGTGCAAATACTACTGAAATATAAGTGAAATATCCTACTGAAAGCTCAAAAACCTTTGTCTTTTATTCTTGAATGCAACAACTTAGAAACCCAAAATCTTTCTTATTTGAATAGGCAACGGAATTGCTTTTGTAGCCAAATAGCCAGTTGATTTAAAGTAGTACTATGTTTTTTAATGACGTCACTGAAAATGTGATAGAAAATCGGACAAAAATAGTCATGTGAAGCTTTATTTCGTTATTTGGAAATTCCTATCTCTGTCCAATACCCTATTGAATTGTCAACAATATCATTCAAAATGGCTGGAACTACCATAAATCTATTGGCTACTGGGTTATCAAAGCAAGTTAAAAGGAAAATTGGCAGGCTATTTATTTTCTACTAGTGGTCTACATTCGAAATAGTTTATCGATCAAAAGAATTAAAAATGACAAAGTTTTACTTCTTATTGAGTGCGCATGTCAAAAAATTACAATTTTATTATGTCCTTTTCTATTTTCAGTTACGTCATTCATAGAAATAACTTTCTTATTCTTCCAAAAATCATTTGGCTACTTGGCTATCATGTAAATTGTAGACTAAAATCGACAGACTTTCTATTTGCTACCAGTGGTCTGCAGTTAGAGTAGTCCTTTTGAGGAAATAAATTCAAAATTTCAAAATTTGAAATGAATGGGAATGTATTACTACTATACAAGTAGAGAATTGCATAGCAGAACAATATAATTATCTTAAATGACACTGGCCTATACAAATTTCCATCAAATATTTAATTAACCGTTTAAATAACACTTTAAAATTCATAGTCAATTTACATTTTCAAAAGCTTTATAAATTTTGCTGAATCTGCTCGTACCCTCAACGAGTCTCTTGTCCTTGAGGGGTGAAATTCAAATGTTTTGTCTTTTATAATGGCTGCCCAATTCTTCTCACCATGTTTTTGTATCCCTTTTAAAAGCTCCCCATCTTCCTCTTGTGAAAATTTGATATTTCTAGATTTTCTTGTCTCTTTAATGGCAATTTCCTTTTTCACCTCTACACTTTCAGTTATTCTTCTTTTGTCGTAACTCTTAGCGTTTTGAGGACGTTTTGGTGTAGAGGATACAGTTGACCTTACGACTTCCATTTGTACTTCTCTTGACTCGTTTAGATTTTGATTTGAGATAGGTGAAGTCGAACACATTGATTGTACACGTTGCATGATGTTGTTCACTTCAGTGCATTGAGCCTCGATATTACTTGGTTCGAATGCGTCATCGTCTGAATCTACTATCATTGGAATCAGATTGTTTGTTGAGGTTGAAGAAGAAGATGAACTAGCAACTGCGTCTTGACTTGGTCGTGATTCAATTGTATTTCTTGACAGGGCAGCTAAATCTCTGAGCACGCCTGAACATGCTTCTTGGTGATCCTTTCGTGTAGTACCAAGCATTTTCTCCATGCATTGACGACCTTGTGTGGCGACTATTCTCGATTGTTTCTTTTTGTAGTGAACCTTTGCAACATCAGAGCTATGTTTTTGATCCTCTGATATTATCTCCTGTTCGGATCGAGATAATCTATCCGCACTTGCTGTTTCAACTATTTGTCGATATCTTGTTGGATGGATATACTTTCCTATGGCTTGATGTACAATTAAAGTCATTGCAGTTGTCAAAGATTGATATTGATTCCCTGTTGTCGATACTAACAGATAGTCACAACTTGGTTTCATAAGAGGTCTAACAAAGTCTGTGTATGTGTCCAAGACAGTAAATACTTCTTCAGTTAAGATGAGAGTATCAAAAAGATATTTACCTGTCGTTTTGAACTCCCTCTGGTCAATGAAACCATCAGCCTGCTTTGCTTTTTCGATCATTGTTAGAGTCAAGTATTGAAATGTCATTGGTCTACTGCACTTCACACGTAAAAATAAAAAGGTTGTGATGAAACGAGTACAGAATGTAAGCTCTTGTTTATTGGGTAATGGTTGTTGTACTTTGCACTTGTTAACGATTTCTTTGAATTTGAAGATATGATAAGGAATGACTCCCTCCATTTCTTCTAAAGTGGCCCAGCTGTCTCGACCAATGAGAGTTTCTAGGTCAAAGTTTCTCGTGCCGTCAAGGCGTTTCTTCTTTCTCAGATTTTCCTTTGCTCTCCTCAAATAAACTTCTGTGATTGTAAAACACCTCAATTTATTATCATTGATTCCAAATGATTTTCTATAATCCATTAAATCAGAAATAGCTTTAACATAATTAAGTGCCCCTGAAGAAGATAGTTTCCATTGTTCGTCTAAAACAGTCAAAAATGTCAATATTATTGTTGTAGACCCTAAACAACAATCAATCAGTTCATAAGTTAAGGGTGTTTGAGATTCGTTATCCCCAGTACTGCTCATCAAAAACTTCAAAGCTCGTTTAGCGACTTGTTTAGCTTCTCTGTCATTTTTACCTCCACCGCAGGTAGTGGTCAACCACCTATAAAACGATTTTCCGATCCCTTCATCGATTGAATAGTAAGGTTTGGAACTTGTAGAGGCTTTCTTTTGGATAATAGGCTGGTTAAGTTCGACTTCTTCCCTTTTAATTTCTGGCTGGTCATCAAAATAGTAATACCAAGGGTGCTTGTTATCTATGTGTTTTCTTAAACCTCTTTTGCTTTCAAAGTCCGAATGTAAGCACAATTTAGCTGGACATGTAAATTTACCTTTATCATTTTCATTGAACGATAACTTTCGTTTTCCATTGGCTGATCCATTGACAGAATGCCAGTCGACGAAGAGTACCCTCCGGCGGGCCATGTTGGCCTTCCTTATGATCAGTGAGTGTTTAAACTGTGTCATTTATACTGTTTGAAAACAGTAAACATATCCTCAACAGGGGGTTCTATTGTCATAAATGTCATATATTTCTTTGTTTTCTTAGGGAAAATTGATAGTTGATTGGATTGTTACTTGCAAGGGGGTTTCGTATTTTGATGAACGAGTCAAATCTTATCGTCAATTGTCCATGGCTCGTGTGTATTGTTCATATTATGTTCTTTTTCTTGAGATGTAATTATCAGTTGACTAAATATTCCCATGGGAATTGTTTATTTGTTATTCTGTTTTGAGATGTTCATCGTTCAAATTTACTCAAATATATAATATGAAAATATTTACGATCTGAAGGTAATGATAATATATTTAATGTCTTATAATATCATCATATCATTTACTACAAATAATATGATTTAAATATTATAATGATTTACTCATTTTATTATAACATGCAATCATATCATATTATTTTATATTATATATGATATTTATGATAGGATTTGAATAAGATGATAATGTATTCATTGTTTTATATGTTATCAGAAACTTATAATAATAATATGGTCAAAATATTATGATTGTTTTATCATAACCTATTAAAATAAAAATATAGTATAATATTTATGATAGTTTTGAATAATATGATAATATAATCATAATATTATATTTATATCTATCATATTATCATGAATATATCATAATATGGTTAATAAGGTATCTATACTATACTACCATATTATAATATATCATAAATGTGATGACCTTCTTTGGCCATTTGACAGGTACAGATATTTTTCTTATCAATTATGAGAAAGTGAACAATAATCAGCACTATTATATCAAAGATTAATTGTTCCCTTGAAAACTGATTTTACTGTTCTTAGTGATAAGATTTTTTTCGTTTGTTTGAATAATTAAATGAGCATCTATATTGTTCCCATATCAAAAGGGAATAGAATATTCTTCCAATGAATGTAACAAATTATTCTACGCGGTATATTTAAATTGTTCCTTCATATAAAGGAACAAATAATTTCCCGCAGTATATCGAAATTGTTCCGTTAAATGAAGGAATAAATAATTCCCCGCGGTATATTAAATTTGTTCCATTATATCAAAGAACAAATAATTCCCTGCAGTTTATTAAAATTGTTCTTTCATATAATGGAACATCTTTGAGTCCACAAGAAAAGAACAAAATAGGGTCATTGTTGTGACCCGATTTGTTCTATTCAAACAAAACAATTTATTCTCTGCAAAGAGAACAAAAGGGAATAAAATGGAATTCTCAAGAGTAGAGTTTCTTATATTGTTCCATAAGGAACAAAAAAGAGACTTAATTGGTGTTCCTTCACTGTACATCGCAGCGCGACATTAAATGTATCAATTTGGGAATTGTTCTCTATAGAAAAATCCCTAGAAACCGAAAAAAGAATAGCACCATTGTTAGTAATCCTTTCAAAAGTGATAAAAATCCTTTGTTATAACAATTGCTAGTTGTTACATAACTTGGGTTTTTGTCTGACGAGATGGTATAAAATCAACTACATTAAGGTAAATGCAAAACATTCGAATTTTAAATCGAATGTTTTTTTTTTACTTTCGAATGTTTTCTACGTGTTTAAAAAACTAAGTTCAACTTTTTTGATTCATAATCCTTCAAACGTTATTTTGTAAACTCGTACAAACTTGTGGTAAAATAGAGTGTCAATATGGGTCGACCAAAGTCAAGCAAATCCAAATCCGAAATGAATAAGGAGTATTTGAAGCGCTATCGCGAAAAGAATGCAGAAAAATATAAGAAAGGAGACAACGAACGAAAAAAACTTAAATTGCGTCACATGAAGTACATAGAGCCTGGAAAGTACAAGGAACATCTGGCAAAGGACAGACACAGGAAAAAAGAATATTGGGAGAAGAAAAAACGTGATGAACAAGCGCGTGAACAAGAGGAAGCACAGCAGCAGAATGATGAAGCTTCCTCATCTTCTAGCACTCCTCCTGCTTTTCGTACCAAGCAATCACTGCAAAGAAGTGTCAAAAAAGTCGAGAGGCTTTTACCGAAAAGCCCTCGCAAAAAATCAGAAGTCATCAGAGGTCTCGCGAGCAAATACATGCGCATCCAGTTCTGCAAGAAAAGGGGACGGAAAGAAAAGGTCCTTAGTGACGAACAACTTAAGTACCTTGACGATTTTTTTGAAAGACCGGATATAACGTACACCAACCCTGGTCGGAAAGACCACGTCTATCTTGGCAAAGTAAACGGTGAGAAATTGTTTGCTCAAAAACGGTATCTACTTTGGACATTGAGAGAGGTCTTGGAGATTTTAAACGATGAAAAAAACCAACTGAAGTTCACCTTCAGCATGGAGGTATAAAGGAACAGGAGAAGTATGCTATTGTAACCAAGCTCGCCCTACGATTAAAAAAATTACGATGTATGCATGCTCATAATCTCATATTACGTGCATTTTTAATGAGCTCTTTTATTCATAGGTGAAATCTTATTGGCTCATTTAAGCTTTAGAAATTAGATGAGACGAGATTCATTGTTTCTGACATTAGTGTAAGAAAATATTTTGACTAAAAAAAGGCCTGTAAACTTGGCAATCCTTCATCAAATGATAAGATTTTTTAATCAATGTCTTCTTTAAATTGAACTCTATTGCTTGATACTTTCCTCCAAAATTCTCCAGCGACTTTATATCTACAAATTGAGTCTGAAATCGTATGTGCTTATAAAGAAATTTTCATTTTCTGGCTTGAGAAAATATCTTTTCAAAACAAAATTGAACGGATAACAAAATGGAACATAAACTTGTTTCATGGACAAAGTTTTATCCAAATTTTCGTATATTAAGATGCTAGAATCTTCAATACTGATAATTAGAATGTTCAGAACAAACTTGAGTTCTACTAAATTGTCTTATTTCATCGGGCGAGCTTAGAATTTCTTTTGATACATTTTATAAAGGAAATCAAAAGACTTCAACTCCTGTTTTTCTTTATACCTCTATGCCTTCAGACAGATGTATAAGTACATAAAAACGAAAAAACAAATTATCTTTCAAGGTGATATTCCAGATACCTCCTGCCTTTGTGAGGTATGTGAGAATACCTGCCTCATTGCTAAAGCTTTGCTACGTATCAAAAAAGGTCATCCAACCGATCCCCACAGCATTATGGAAAAGTACTGTTGTGATGCGTCTGACATGACCTGTATTAACAGTACATGCGGAGAATGCAACGGAATCAAAATCCTGAATGGTTGGAATGAAAACGAGAAAAGCGATGAAAGCGAAGAAAGTGACGACAGCGAAGAAAATGACGACAGCGAAGAAAGTGAAAATGAAGAAGCTACATCTAAGAAAGGTGGTTCCAAACCAACATTCGTATACAAAGCGTGGGTCAGAGAAAACCATAAAATAAAGAAAACAACTGTGACAAAGGAGACTCGTGATGAGCTGTTTAAAGACTGGGAAACGTCTCTAGCTACTCTAAAGAAACACATTCATCGCAAGCGAGAACAGGTAATTCTATTATGTTACTATAGTCATTTTATGCATTCGATATACATCTTGTGTCAAGTGCTTGTTTAAATCAATTAATCTCAATAGTACCAAAACAATCATTAGTTAAATATACGTATTCTTTGTAATTAAAGGCTAAAAGCAAGAGATTTTCATTAACAGGTCAGAACCTGTTCCCAGTGAAGTAGTAAAGACAATACTGTCAAAGGCTTGCTCGCAAAAATTACTTAAGATGTTGTATCAAATATTAAAATATTATTTTTAGCATGCTGCATACGTGGCCATGAAGGAGAATATAGAACCTGGAACGGCCATCATCCACGTTGATTACAGTGAGAGTTATCGTAATAAGCAACAAGATGAAATCCAGAGTGCCTATTTTGGACAGTCGTCTTTTAGCATTTTTACTGCATGCGCGTATTACAAGGCAGATAATTCAGACGATCCTTTGGTGAAACGATCATTGACAATCGTTAGTGAAAGCAGCGACCATTCAAGAGTCGCCTCGATGTCGTGCGTCAAGATGGTTATTGAGGAAATTGAGAAATCGATAGCTCTTACAAAGGTGATTGCATGGAGTGATGGCATGGGGGCACAATTTCGTTCCCGCTTTGTCTTCAAAATCCTTTCTGAATATAGGCCGGATTTAGATTTAGAATGGCATTTCAATGAAGCACATCACGGGAAAGGGCCAATGGACGGAATCGGAGGTACCATTAAAAACGTCGTGTACCGTAAAGTCAAAACAAATAAGGTGATTGTAAATTCTGCAAAGGAATTCCAAGAAGCAGCCAGTAAATTTGTTCCTTCGATAACATCACTTTTCCAAACAGAAGAAATGCTAATCAAAGAGCCAGAAAATATTGAAGCCGCACCGAAAATCCCTGACACGCTCAAAATTCACAAGTGGCACAGGAAAATCCTACAAAATGGAGCTTGTAAGATCAGTTTTTATTTTTTATCCAATGATCATCTCCCATATACAGAACAAATTTACGAAAAGTCGAAGCAACAAGACAAAAATTTGAAATGTCATCATGAGGAAAGGGAGTTTGAGTCGTTGGCATTATTGAAGAATACATGTGCCAAGTGTTTAGGTCTTTACAGCTACGAAGAGGAGAGTGAAGACTGGCTCAAATGTCCCTCCTGTATTCAGTGGTTCCATGAATCATGTTTTTGAAAGTTTAATTTATTATGACTTCATTTATGATGGCTTAAAGCCTAGAAAAATAACTATTTATTAATCTGTCGGATGGACTTCCCCAAATCTCTTCATGCATTTTTCGAACTCCATGGAACACCTTTGATTAAAGAAATATCTTTAAAGCATCCTAAAAGTATTAATTTTTGTTATAACAACAAAAAGTCTGACTAGTTTTTATGAAGAGGGTTGAGTATGGTGAAATGTGTGCACAACTTTTTCGAGGTTAATCTGTCGGATGGACAAATATTTTCATATCACGATTATCAAAAATACAATCAATTCACATCAAAATAGTTTTAATTAAGATATGAAAAAGCTCATAGTTATGATGATCTAGAACCATAAACGACTTACTGTAAAGAATCTTGAAATTTCTGAAAATGTTTGTCCATCCGACATTTCCTTCCGACAGATTTATTCCATTTCACATTTCATAGAAATTTTTCGATTAATATTTTCTTAAAGTAATTTTTCCTTTTTATTTTCAAAGATAAGTCATCAAGCAAATTAAAAAACTTGACGTGATGATGTTTTTGCATCCAAATTCGATAGAAGAATAAATTTACTGTCGAAAATAAAAAAACTAATATTTATCGAATCCTTCCGACAGAAAAAGTATTTGATAAATTAAAAAATTTACATAGCTCGAATTTCTGTTCTGTTTGCCTGAATCAAATCTTGCCTTAGGTACATTTCTTTAAGCAATAGTCAGAAGGGCTTGAGGATATACAATTTTTATTAAATAAGCCTTAAACTATCGAAAGTCCATCCGACAGAAAAACGAATTTCGTAATAGGCCCTAATAGTAGAACCAATTGATATTCCATTAATTGACTTCGTGCCTTGAATGCCAGATTATAAAGATAAAGATAATTAATTAAGTCACGGAGGTGGAATATACTTTCTCTGTTTAAAAGAATATCATTTTTTTACGAAATTTACCATTTACATCTGACCCAAAATGGCTCAAAGATTATTAAAGGCTTAAATGATTTAATTACGCTGAAAAATATTTCCAATAAAAGTTGTGACAGACCATGAGTATCTTTCAGCTATACTATTTAGAAATAGTACCACCCGAGGCTCATTTTGAATAATTTTATTTTGTTATCTGTGTTCTTTTACCTTAGACACTAGAAGGTTTGTTAGACTCGTGGTCTCAGCTCCCGTTAGGTGCTTGGCATCCGAAAGTCTAAAATCCCGAAATTCCGTTGATATTTGCTTCTAATACCGGTCCCGTTATAATAAAAACCACAAATAGACGGTAAACTTGTAACAGTTTTGTATAAGCATAGTGTGATACATATATCTTTCTAGTTGTAACAACGATGAATGATTGTAATAGCTGAAGCAGGGCAGGACCACTAGGAGAGTTTGTAACAAGACACACGCTTTTTTATAAGAAGAACTTCTATAAGAATATCAGGCTGAGATTTCAGAGTTAGAACAATAGGCCTATTGTTTAGAACAATAACACATACAGAATAATGCTCACCCTCAGCCAAAGTACACTATTCTTATAAAAAAAGCGTGTATTTAGATGTGATTGATAGTGTAGTGAAGTGGTAGTGTTCAAACCAAAATGACCAATTAGTGAATAAATGACTGATTAGTGAAAAATGTTTAATTATTGAGAAAAAAAAACTAATTATCTAACAAAAAAAAGCAACGGAACAAAAACAAGTTGAGGACCAAACCTGTGACCACCAAGAAGCCACGGCACGAACGTGCGAATAAAAAAATGAGTACGAAACGAAAGCACAGCTGAGAGGATCATGAAGCCTGGGCACCAACGTGTATATGCAAATGAAAAAATAAAGGCCAGGAAATGAACTGAACAGACCCAAAATGAAAACAAGGCAAAGATACAATGAAAACGGAAAAGGACTAAATAAGCCAGAGAGCCTGATAAAAACAAACGTGCGTGAGTGCCAATGAAAGTCCAATGAAATGAATAAAATAAATGAAAATTTAAGTTTTGAATAAATATTTTTGTAAATTTTATGAATTTATAAATGTCAAATAAATAAATACCCTGAGTATTAGAGGACGGGTTTTCAAAGAACATATCAACCTCTGACAAAATTCTAGCGAGTATGTGTCAATGTAATCACTGTAGAAAGAATCAAAGATAAAAAGCAAATACTACCATATTAATGTACAGGATGTCCCGAAAAAAAGTATCGAGTTTGAACATGCCATTGAGCAGTAGAAAGGTTTGAGAACGTACTCCATCGTACAGGCTTATTATAAAAGTTAGTTTTATAAACGTATTAATCAATAGCCCTTTCTACTATTCCCTTGTTGCACAAATGTACGTCAATAAAAATCAAATCGTTAATTAATAGTAGAGAAAAATGCGGTGATTTTAACTAATCAAAGTGTATTTATTTACATTTTCGGATAACATTATGCGAGAGGCGGAGGGCGTTTTTAGAGTTTTTTCGTGTTCGGCAATTTGGGCGTAGTTTGGGTAGGCGTTTTAGGGTTCCCCATTTTATCAATTTTGAAGCGTAGCTTAAAGATGGTAGATTTTTGCATTCCTCTTCACACGTCGTTCAAAGCTTCCAGAGTCACTTGCAACTTTACTAGTAACAATACTTCCAAGTTTTTAGCGTTTAACGTGTTAGTATTTTTGTATGTTTAAGTATTGTGTCTAGAGTTTTTTATATTTTAATACATTAAAAAAAAAGAATTCCCTTTGTCATTTTGATAGAACGTTTTATGTGCTAAGCAGAGTTTGACAGATTCAAAGGTGTTCTATCTCTTCTATAACTAGAACTAACTAACTCTAACGAACAATCTGGCGATCTTCCACGTTCGTCTATCAAGAGGACATGAAGCTAGGGCCGATGTTAATGGCAACGGTATCAAAGAGCACTTTTTGATGTGAAGGTTTGTAACATTTTAGCCCAAGCTACCGTTTGAAATCCATTGGCACTACATTCGCTTCCCTAGAACAGCAGAAAAAGAGAGCGTATAACGAACGTATTTTACAAATTGAAAGAGGGACTTTCTCTCCGCTGGTATTTGGTGCCACAGGAGGTGTAGCCCGAGAATGCTCGATTTTTATTAGCTTGCTGAAAAAATATCAACAAAGCAAAAATGCCAAACGAGTGAGATTGTAAACGGTATTCGACGCAAGATTTCTTTCGTTCTGATTCGTTCAGTAGTAGCCTGTCTGAGAGGTGAACGTTCGAATCGTTCGTTTACCCCAGAGCAGGTTGCATTGAAGGATCCGAAATTGACGGAGGTCTTGACGCCGATGCATGTTTGAGTGACGTGCGAAGAGCGGCGTTTGATAATATAGTATTTAGGTTTTTACATGGTTTTTCAGTTTCTCATCTTCATGGTTTTTTCAGGTATTTTGCATTTATTTTTTTCGTTGATTGTCTATTTGCTCTTAAGTATTTATTACACCATTTATTCACCCAGTATTTATTTCCGAATCGTACATTATTTAAGTATTGTTAATTTAAGACATTCTTATTGCCACCGGAGGATAATTTTGCGCGCGTTTTTCAGTATTTTAGTTCTGCTTATCTCTCTATTGTTTTATCATCATCAAACAGACTTTTCCGGAGTTATTTTGATCTGATTACTCATTTTGAAATGTCAGTTTGTCTTTTTCTTATCCCTGAAGAGTTAAATGATTCTAAGGAAATTCCTTTTTCTGGGAAATTCACTTTTTATACCACAAGTAGTTATTAAGCGCTCTTCATAGGTTAAAAATATTACTCCACTCAAAGTATTCGTACAGTTATGTTGCTAAACGTGTACATTAGTAAAATAACATATGAAGAGCAGTATCTTCAGATATATACGCTTTTTATAGGAAAAACCAGTAAGTCGTATGATTCTGGCTGGGCTGCTCTTAAATTTATATGAGTTTTTCAGCCTTAAGTGTCTATATTAATTAAAATGGAAACATATACTTCTCAGTAATTTCTGAAATCTGAGGTCCAGATTCTTCTTAATTTGTTCTTAGGTTTTGGCCAAATTTCAGCCTCGTATTCTTATGAAATTGCTCTTATAAAAAACGTGTAAGACAAGGCACGGATGTCACTCTAAGTAGACTGTAAATCACTCCCTTGACACATTTGTTAGCATTTGAAAGAATTTTGTCTCAGATGAGAGGTCACTCTTAACAAAAATTACTGTAGGGCTAAGATCATTCCTTTGAACGCAAATTCAACTCTATGTGTTCGTTTTCCTGCGGTGGCACCTTAATGAAAGTTATGGCTAGTTTAGTATCTATATAACTAGAGTGACTTCTCATCTGAGAAAAAATTATTCAGTCTTCAAATGCTAACAAGAGAGTGATTTACAGTTATAGTTTCAAAAGTAAAGCCCATTTTGTTTACATCCGTGCATCCGTGTTTACATCCTTACACGCTTTTTTATTGAAATTTGGCCGAAACCTACCCTCTCAGTTTTTAGGGTTTTATATGAGACCTTTTCGATGCTAATTTGAAGAAAGACCTTATCAGTCTGAATTCAAACCTTTTAGGTTTAGTTTTGAGACCTTAGCCGGTCTAGTTTTTACTAAGATGTTAGTGTATCATGAAAGGTCTGAATTGAAACTCTTGTGTGGCCGACTGAGACCTTGCAAGGTTTCCATTCAAGCAAGGTCTTGTTCTATACACCAAAAAGGTCTCCTTTGTATTTTCGAAATAAGACCTTCATGGTCTGTTCTTGGAAACGGTCTTATTTAACACTTCTAAAGGTCTCATTCACTCGTTTGAAACAAGACCTTCTTAGGTCTGCCTGATACAAGCTTTTTCAATAGACACGCGATAGTGAACATCCGATAGACAAGATAAAAGGGCTTTTATGGAGACCTCTAAAGGTCTCGATTTCGCGTGCTGTAAAAGGTCGCCAAAAAGGTCTCCTTCAAGACTTCTAAAGGCTCACTGGTTTGAAACAAGAGCTTTTTAGGTCTGCCAGATACAAGCCTTTTCAATAGACACGATAGTGAACATCCAATAGGTCTAGATTTCGCGCGCTTTAATAAATAGGGAGTCTCCGAAACCACGACGAGAACGGCAACGGCGACGTGGTAGTGGTTTCGCCGTCATCGTTGTCGTCGGCAACTTTTTACATTCCGATTTTCTCTTTTTTCTCACGCCACGCAAACTATAATCCATTTCTCGAAATAACAAAACAATCTATTTGTAGCAATATCTTTTAATGAAATTCCATGATTTTGACGGGAAAAATTAAAACATTCGATTTTTTTCTTTTCAAAACAGAGAAAAAAACATTTGATCATTTTCTTCTTCAAAAGAGAAAAAAAAATATTCGATTTATTTTCTTCCTTTCAAAACAGAGGAAATAACATTCGATAATTTTCCGGCTAGTTCGAAACACGGGTCACGGGTTACGGAGCACGGGTTACGGGCCAGCTCTGATCAAAGTAATTCAAACAGAAAATGTTTTAAAAACGCTAAAAATTATCGAAAAATCAATTTGAAGGTGTTTTATCCACGTATGACTATTTAAAACGTCAAAATCTAACCACGTGCTTTCCACGTGCTTTCGAAGTTTGCGTCGTGTACAACGCAGACCAGAAAACACCGCAACATTTTACATACATATAACAAGCTTATATTATCAATAATACAACTTTTAGTGCTATATGCATGCATGTTATGTGTTATACGTAAGTAATACACATATTACAATTCTCATCACCTAAAAACCGAGCGTTCTCAAGAAAATGATAGTACGGCTATTGTTAAATCATATCTCATTATATCCCCTCCATCACCTTGAGTATGAATATAATTTTAATGGATAATAACGTAAAAATTATGGTGATTTATAAATGTGTCAATATTTTCCACCTACCATTATGAATTTTTAATAAAAATGACGTAATTATACTCATATCTCTAAAACCACTATCTTGCAGCATTTAATCGTTTTAAAACATGTCAATCTATATCCAGTCACATGATTAGCATCCTATTGAGTATGAAAAAACATTTTGCTGTAAATTGGTTCAGAGGCCTTATATTTCATGATTCATGATCGAAAGGAGACAAAGTTATTAGTCTGCTACCGGCACTTCATTCAATTACAGGATGCGATTCAGTGAGTTCATTTGCGGACATTGGTAAAAAAAACGCATCGGAGAAATTAACGAAGAATATCGATCAATTTGAAAGCCTTAGCTCACTTGGAAGCTCCCCAGAATTGGATGTCGAAGGGGATTTCATCGAAACTGTCTTTAAAAATTTGTTTGTAACTTGTACAAAAGTGATTATCCTTCAGGTGCACTCTGGTTTAGATAGTTTTCTCGGAAAGGTCAAGTTGGAGAAAAGCTCCCCCCTAGCCTGGACGCGCTTTTACTCCATCTTCGTCGAACATCGTATCAATGCTACATTTGGAAATCAGCCTGTGAACGTATGCTTTCACTACCTTCCCCGGTTGGTAATGGATGGTCAGAGGACACTGATGGATTTCTCCAACCGGAGTTAATAATTTTCGATTCTGCCCCAACTAGTGTTCAATCTTAAGTCATATGGGGTTTCTGGCTCCCTCCTTCTTTTAATCCAAAATTTTCTATTTGAAATGTCACAGAGGGTAGTTCTTGATGGTCAATCCTCTGAATGGACCCCAATTTCAGCAGGTGTCCCTCAGGGTTCCATTCTGGGACCCCTCTTTTTCCTGGTATATATTAACGATCTCCCCGAAGATATAATTTCCTTGATCAAAATATTTGCTGATGACTCTTCTTTATTTTCCTTGATTCTTGATCAAAGAACTGAACAGTGACTTGCAGAAGATAATTAAGTGGGCTCATCAATGGAAGATGTCCTTCAACCCTGATCCTTCTAAATAGGCCGTTGAAGTCTACTTTACAAGGAGGGTAAACCTAGATCCTCCAGTAATTACATTCAACAATTTACCCATTTCGGTTCAAGATCATCAAAAACATCTTGGTCTCATACTTGATCAAAAGTTAGCCTTTGCTCGTCATCTTGATGAACAATCGAGGTATTCAACCGGCTTCACGAATTCCTCCCCAGGGACTCACTTCTCACTATTTACAAAGCCCATGTAAGACCACATCTTGATTATGGAGATGTAGTATACGATCGTCCCGGTAATTCCACTTTCTCTGAAAAAATCGAATCAATTCTATACAATGCCTGTCTTGCGATAACTGGATGTTACAGAGTGACATCTATAGAGAAAAAAATTATCTTGAGCAAGGTCTTGAAAGTCTAGCGGACAGGCGACAGCCGCAGACTTATCCTTATCTATAAGATAATTATTAATGGCTTTGCGCCTACTTATTTTTCTAATATCTTTCCTCAGAGGGGGGAGGAGGTTGATGAAGATGAAGATGAGGATGCTGGTGGAAGACGTGTTGGGGTTTCGTAGACGGAACTGTTCGTAGGATATCAAGACCTGGGAGGAACCAGAGAGTGTTGTGTAATGGACACAAGACAGTCCATGCCATTAAATTTCAGTCAGTAGCAGCACCCAATGGAATGGTCGCTAACCTCTACGGTCCAGTAGAGGGAAAACTCCACGACGCCACTATGTTGGCAAGATCTGGGTTATTAAACCAACTAGTTCAATTTTCAAGGCCACCTGACCGATCTATTTTATGCATATATGGTGATCCAGCTTACCCTCTACGACCTCAGCTTATGGCTCCTTGCAAAGGGGTACGTCTCACTGCACGACAAAAAGCATGGAATAAAAGCATGAGTAAAGTGAGAGTTGCTGTTGAATGGGTTTTTGGTGATATCGTAAATTATTTTAAGTTTCTTGATTTCCACAAAAACTTGAAAATTCAGCTAAATGCTGTTGGAAAGCTCTACATAGTAGCAGTATTGCTTCAAAATGCTCGATGTTGTTTGTATGGTTCAACGACATCCCAAACGTTCGAATGTGACCCACCGTCTATTGAAAATTATTTTCATAAAGATTAAGAAACGTTGTATTTCTTCTCAATACTTAAAGTTTCTTGTTTACGCACTCATCAGTTGATTAGAAACAACTATCAAATTCTACGTTTATTTAAAAAAAATTCAATACAGCGTCTTCATATAAAAAGTTGACGTCAATCATTAGAATCGAAGTTTTTAAGTAAAGCTGGGAGCAAACCATCAAACATGGTTCTTCAAACATTTGAACTTTCTTGTTGAATGGTTTGCGCGGCACTTTCCAACATTGTTTCAAACATTTATTTTGTTGCATTACAACGGCTTCTTTCTTTTGTTTATTTTTCAAATCACGCGTTCGAAATCATATTCAATGTTCGATTAGCAATGTAATGTCTTCCTTCTAGGGAAACCCCGAGTTGAATGTTTGAACAAATTATGAACTTGTTCAAACATTGTTTCAAACATATTTTTTGATCTTTTTGTTGAAAAGATACGATTTTTGACTCCGCAAACCGTCAAACATCAATTTCAAACATGAAACGTCACGATGTTTGAAGAACAATGTTTGACGGTTTGCTCCCAGCTTAAGTGTTTGTTTATGTGCCGGCATTTTGAGATAAACTTAGATCTAGAGTTCAGTAAATTGTCTTTACGCAAAGAGATTTCAAATTTTTCGTTCAAAAAAAGATCACATTTCAGGCTACTTCTGTTGAACGGTTTGCACTTTCTTTCAATTCGCCACGTAACTTTAGGGTTCGTCTGGTTACGAGAATGCCGCCAAAGTTCGTTCGAGAGCTCGGTTTAATTTTCGTATTTGGCGTGGTTGAACGATTTCTTGTGGTTAAAATATTGCTTTTTAAGGTTGTTTCTGCGAGACCGATGTAAGTTTTTGGTGTTAATTCTCGTCGTCTGTTGTCAGTATGGCTTCGTAAACAGTGTTTTTAGCTAAGCAGTTACCGTTCATGGGGCATTGATTTTTGACGATGCAGTTGCATGTTTTGGTTGGTTGTACGATGTCTTTCTTTTTTAGTAATGCTTTGTTTTGCCCATCGATTATGGCTTTCATGTTGGTCGTGCAGCTATAGCTGAGTTTGACTGTATTTCGATTGAACAGCTTGTGGTATTTATGATGACGAGGAAAGTGTTTGTCGATCAATTTCAGGAACTTTCGTGCGATATTCGTTTCGAGCGATTTGTTGAAGGTAGGGTTAAATAACCGTTTTTCAATCGTTTTTGGCAGTTGTCATATGATATTTGGTGGGTGGTTTGATCAGGTGTCGATGTACTGTAAGTTGTTATCTGGTTTATAGTAAGGTCGGAATGTGTACCATCGTTTAAATTGAACGTAACATCAAGATAATCGACAACCTTTTTATTGCATTCGATCACAATGTCTAAATCGAAGTCTTTGAAAGTTTTTGTTATTTTCTTTTTGATTCTTTCGGATTTTGAACCTTTTTTGCCGGTATCGAAAACGCCTAATCCATCGTCACGGTAGAGGCCAATATCGTTTTTATCATGTTGTAGGTTGAGTTTGTGCTGTAGGAATGTCCCAACAAGCTCGCACACTTCTGTGCCGTCATACGCACCCAGTTACATAAAACAGCTGACCTCCCCTCTAACCCATGGTCCGTCGTTGCTGAATAGCAGAGACTGTTGCGCATGGTTGATGATTTTGATGTCTCGTTCGAAATTTTGGTTTTCTGTTTAGCGAATGATATGGCTTTTTTTTAAGATTCTCAGTAATACTCGGATTTTATTATTGATTAAACGATTTAGCTTCATGTTTGTAATTTTCTTTCAACGATTGTTGTCTGAATTCCTCAGCTTGTTTTAGTTCCTGTTCGGTCTTTTCTTTGGATGCATTTTACTCATCAACTTGTAGAAGGTTCCGGTCATTGAAAAGCTCAATGATTTAAGCCATTCCCGTTTGGTTTTCTGTTTCTGGAGGGACTTCGACACCAGATGCTTTTTCCAAATCAGCCATATGTTGATTGTGTTTCTTTTCAAGGGTTTTATAGCGGTCCCTCAAAGCCCGATCATCTACCTTGAAATACAAATTTTCAATTTGCGAAAAACTTGATGCAATTGATTTTCAGACATTCCCTCTTTCCGGGGTGCCCTTATTACTGAGTTTATGTATCGGAGGATATCGAGGGCGACGGTAGTGAAATCGATACAAAACAAAGTCGATAGTTGATGTACGGCTCTATATCGCCTTTGCTCACCTAAACAGACGACGGTATCTTGGTGTTTTTACCGTCGTCGAGGAAAGTGGACGGCGATTTCGGCCCCATGTCAGCTTTGCTTTATACCGTTCCCCTAGATTTATCTCGAATACATAAACTCGCTATTGTAACGCCAAGGCTCGAACAGCAACATCTCTTTGATGAAGTAGCCATCATGTTCCTCTGTCCATTTCATATTTGGTCTGTTTATAAAAAAGAGAAAAAATATTAGAAAATAGCTTTGATGAGTTGAGAGAGTTAAGAGTGGCAGATTATTGTTGTCTCGAGAAGAGGATATTTAAAATATTTTAGTTTAGAAGAGCCATCAAATATAAAAGATCAAGTAATTTCGAACTAACATCAAAAAAATCTCAAAATGAAAATAGACATTGAAGTGTAAAGAGTGAATAGATTCATTTTGCATGTCAATTTATATCAATAAAAGCAATCAAAACAAGCTACATGCTGAAAGGACCTACCTGAAGATTGATGTTATAAGACAATTGAAAAATGAGAACAATAGTATGAAAATGCAGAATAATACAAGAACAACTCGAGAAATTCATGGAATCCGGCGATTCTCGGCTGTTCTGGTGATCTTTAGAAAGTTCCTGTACCAAAATCAGTTTCATTGAAAATTGAACAATGCTTTAATTGCGGACATTCTTATAAATGATGTTTTTGTTTGAAAAAAAAAGACATGAAACGAAAAATCCAATGAAAATCTGCAAAAACGAAAATTTCCGGCTTTTTTGGCCGGAATAAACATTTTCTCAAAAATCGAACTTGGTCATGTTTTGAGCATTGCGAATACGCAATTTTGCAAAAAATCTGAGAAAAAATAAGGATGAAAATACGAGAAAATGTCAAAAAACCGGTTTTTTCGGCATCGGAAATGTTTTTTTGCCGAAAATCAGAAAAAAATAATGAGCCAATCCTGAGAAAAGCTGGTAACGGACGGACGGACGGACGGACGGACGGACGAACGAACACACATTTTCAAAAAAATGAAAAAATTTTCAAACTTGAATAACTTCATTAATAATTATTCTACTTTCTTGAAATTTTCAAATATGATACCTTTTGTCATTTGAAATATAAAAAAAAAAATTTAAAAATATTAAAGACGGGGGTCATGACGTCATTTCTAAAAATAGATCGAAAAATCTTGTGTCAAGAAAATCTCACGAACCAGAAAGAGTTGATATTTGAAATTTGGCACAATGGTCACACTAGTGGCTTACTATGTTATGAGCGAAAATTTTTTTTTTAATTTTCAAAATCCGTGGGTAAAACCTGAAAAAACTGTTTTTTTGATTTATAAAATCGGATATCAAGTTTTCATTGAAATCTCTTCGCTCATAACACAGTATTTATTAAGATGAATCTTTCCTGAAAATTTCAAGTCAATCGGAAAAACCAGTCCTGAGATATATCTGCCACAAGATTGAAAACCGTAAAAACCCCCGGTTGAGATAACAGGCCGCAAAAGTGAACTTTGCTGTAGAAGAGGGATAAACAACTGCGAAACTGGAATTTTTTGTGGATTTTGGTTGATTATGGTACACTAGATGATACATAAGTAAAATTAAAGACAAAAAATGTATTTCACTGCATTTTTAGATTAATTTCACATAGTGCGCCATGCGGTTCAGACAAAACCGCAAACTGTAAAAAAGTACCGCAAACCTTGTTTTTACTTCTAAAGAGCAAAAAATACTGCTTAAACTGGATAAAACCCTTTTCTCTACCTTTTAAATCACTAAAAGTGAAAGCATTTGACTAAAATCAACAAATCTGCACAGTACAAACAAGATTAATTAGCTGTATACGCCAGGCGAACGGTGCACTTTCACTTTCACTTTCGACAAATCACCGAAATGTACTAAAATCAACTCTGAGACTCCACGACTGATGGAGCAAGACATAAACATTGTGTAGGATTGGCACTGGATTTAAAGAAGTTTTCTTGGAAGATAAAACAGAATTAGGAAGACAAAAATGAGATAAGAATGTAAAAAATCTCCACGTACCTTCCACTCCCCTTTGGCGCTCAATCTTGATCTCAAATCAAAGTTGAAAGGGATACATAGTAACAACCTTCCTTGGAGTTTTAAGAACCTCTTCATTTAAAAAGAATATATCAAAACCTCAAAAACAACAAGAAAAGAAGCCTTGCAGCACTCTTGATTCTGCCAAAACAACCAGACCAGAAAATCCACGATCTAAAAATGGCGGTCTTTGTTTACACTCTCATAATTACGGAACCAAAAATGCTATGGCCTTGAAATTTTGCACAGAGGTTCAGACCCACTAAACCTCGGTCTACGGTACATTTTATGCCGGTAATGGCGCTAGAAGGCCGACAAACGCCGTTTCAGTATCGGGCGAAAGTGTGGGCGGTGAATGGCGGGGTGCGATTTAAGCTCAAGTAGGTACCTTAAACCTTTAAATTTTCCTTTTTCTACCTCTCTACATGAAATAAAACTTCTGGATATTGTTGAATAAAGGTTAAACTTGACTTTAAACATGGAATTAAAAAATCGACCCGAAAAAGTATCACTTTTCAAAAAAGTGTGTATGGCCACCATAAGTTTTAGGACCTACTGTTATGCGCAGATTTGTAATACTTGCGCAGATTTGTAATAACTGCGCAGATTTGTAATACTTTCTGCGCAGATTTGTAATACCTTCGCAGATTTGTAATAAATTTTGCGCAAATTTGTAATACTTCTCTGCGCAGATTTGTAATTTGGAATTTAGATTTTTACTTCGAGGGCATATGTTTCCCACGAAGAAAAGTTTCGAAAAAAGACTTAGAAAATAATCAGAAAATCACACAAAGGTTGTATATCTTTAGTATGAACATTAACTTTATAAGAAACGAATCAATATATTTTAATCTAATGAAAATTGGCTTTTGGCAGTTGGTTCATTCAATACAAACATGGATTGGGAATAATTTAAGCATTTCATTTTCTTTTTTTCTTATAAGCATCCACTTTATAAGAAACGAATCAATATCTTTCAATCTAATGAAAATTGGCTTTCGACAGTTGGTTCTTTCAATACAAACATGGGATTTTGAACAATTTCGATATTTTCATTTTTCTTATAAGCATCAACTTTATAAAAAAAACGAATCAATATATTTCAATCTAATGAAAAATTGGCTTTCGGCAGTTGGTTCTTTCAATACAAACATGGGATTTTGAATACAATTTCAATTATTTTCATTTTCCTATAAGCATCAACTTTATAAGAAACGAATCATATATTTTAATCTAATGGAAATTGTTCCAATAATTTTTCTTTTTCATCTTTATGTATTTTTTCTATCTAACAACAACAAAAAACATACCGAAGCTTCAACCATCAAACTCTTTTTGAAAGAAGTTTACTCAAAATAATTTTACTTGAGATATCATGCTGGAATGTAATGCAGGTGCTATGAAAGGTTATAAAAGAAATCCAGTCAGAGGGGACAGGTTTCCTAACTGGGTAGAAGGTGGTTTTAGAGCAAATCAATATTTTCTTATCATATCATCTTATAAATTGTTCATCAATTTTGGTACTACCTCTTGAAATGATAAAATGTTGACAAAAATATTTTTATATCATTAATTGTTTTTTCATAACAAAGTGCATCCCGTACACCCTGTGCCCAAGTTCAGGAGTTGCCATAAAGCCATTATGGTAATAACCGGGAGGGCACATTTCTATACTTTGTAGCAAAGTGCTTATAAAAATAAACATTTTCATGTTATTCTTCGTACCATGTTTACTTCGAAATAAACAGTTACCGACAAGAAATAATTTTTATTTTACGAGTTATTGATTAGTTTCTTATAAAATCAGTTCTTATAAAAAATGAATATGTTCATGTTATTCTTCGTACCTTGTTTACTTTAAAATAAACAATTACCGACAAGAAGTAATTTTTATTTTACGAGTTATTGATTAGTTTCTTATAAAATCAGTTCTTATAAAAAATGAATATGTTCATGTTATTCTTCGTACCTTGTTTACTTCGAAATAAACAATTACCGACAAGAAATAATTTTTGTTTTACGAGTTATTGATTAGTTTCTTATAAAAAATTATGTCCGCGCTATTCTCATAAACAATTTTTATATTACCAGATATATTTCTTATAAAAGCTCTGCTTACAAAAGAAATATTAATTGATTATTTATTCGATGTGCTCAATAATCACAACTTTATTTGGGTATTATTTTCTAAGTCTTTTTAATGCATTTTGTTCGCAGAATAGAATTTGGTTACCAATGAAAATATCAATTCCAAATTACAAATCTGCGCAGAGAAGTATTACATTTCTGCGCAGCTCAAGTATTACAAATTTGCGCAAAGTTTATTACAAATCTGCGCGGGTATTACAAACCTGCGCAGAAAGTATTACAAATCTGCGCAGATATTACAAATCTGCGCAAGTATTACAAATCTGCGCACAACACCTACCTTTCATTTTTGTTGCTTTGTAGTGTATTTGCATTTTTACTGGCCATCTTGTCTTCTCTGTCTTGTTGTGATTTTTAGACTGATTTGTGTTCACGTTTTGGCATAACGTCAAAACATAGAAGTTGACGTCACGCGCGGGAAAATAGAACGTTTCATGGGGTTTCCTCTGAAAATGCGCATGCGCAATAGCATCAAAACAAAGATTCAAGTCGCCGTTGTCGTTCTCGTCGCGATTTCGGAAACTCTCTAGTCTAGAAAAGTGTAACTTCTTTCGAATTTCGAATGTTTCGAACGTGATTCGAAATTCGAAAAGTTCAAAATTGGATCGAAGTGCAAAAATACAATCAAGACAATTTTGGAGCCAAAAGGGTGAAGACGGTAAAAAGCTTAAGCTGGGAGCAAACCATCAAACATGGTTCTTCAAACATTTGAACTTTCTTGTTGAATGGTTTGCGCGGCATTTTCCAACATTGTCTCAAACATTTATTTTGTTGCATTACAACGGCTTCTTTCTTTTGTTTATTTTTCAAATCACACGTTCGAAATCATATTCAATGTTCGATTAGCAATGCAATGTCTTCCTTCTAGGGAAACCCCGAGTTGAATGTTTGAAAGAATTATGAACTTGTTCAAACATTGTTTCAAACATATTTTTTGATCTTTTTGTTGAAAAGATACGATTTTTGACTCCGCAAACCGTCAAACATCGATTTCAAACATGAACCGTCACGATGTTTGAAGAACAATGTTTGACGGTTTGCTCCCAGCTTCAGTCTGAAAAGCGAAAATAAAAAAAGGTAAGTAGCACAATCTTCACTAGGCGGCGCGCATCCCCAGAATTTATTTTGTTATAGGGGATGCGTATCGTGTATGAAAATCTCGTCCGAGAGTTACTTCAAATTTGAGGTAACAAAAATTTGCATAAATTTACATAATTTCGTCACATCTAATCAAAGAAAGAAAAAAATGAAGTCATTGTGCTGTTGTTTTCATAATTATCAATTTTCATTCATTGAACAAAGAAAAATAGAAGTCATTGTATTGCTACGACGCATAATCAAAAAAGAAAAAAGAAAAGACGGGGGTAAGTTGGGACAGAAATATTTTAGACGATACGCATCCCCTATATCAAATCATATCAGAGGGGATGTGTGCAGCCTAAATCTTCACGTAATAAAATTTCCTTTTTTTGTCAATTAAACTGGAGCTATATATCTTTTGATCGGATGAATAATTTTTCCTTCCGCAAACATGGAGATTTATTGTTGCAAATACACACATGGAAAGTTTTGGCGAGACTCGATCGAATTTTGTGCTTGTAATATTGATCCTACTAGCTAGGCTTTTACGAAATTTTATTTTAGTTTTTGTGCAATATTCGTTTTAAATCTTTTATTATATTATTTTTCTCAGCTTCAACATTAAAGAGATTCTAACCCAACATCATGTGAGCCTCTATGCTGTCGCTGTCGCTGTCGCTGTAAATCCCACCATCACATTTTCTAAACGTTTGTTTAAAGTTTGGCCAGAACAAAATCGACTCTCTGCTAAGGTAAGAATTGAAATTATTGCTAAAAAAGTACACTTTTGAGATAAAAAAAAATTAGGGGGATTAATTTCATGAAAGTCATATCTTTGCCATATTTGTATTTTTTTTCTGGAAAAACTTTGAAGACATGGATCAAAAGTGAAGAATTTTTGCAAATTTTCTAAATGACATTTCGATGAAGTAATAGGCCTAAAAACCAGATGAATTTAAAAAGTTTTGTGATATTTATCTCACTTCTCTTGAATTTTTTAGCACCCAACTATCCAGCTTTCATGTTAGCACGCAACTATCCAGTTTCGTGTCACCGTCACCAACAAACGTCTATTCAACTTTAAACTCTTGGTCTCAAAATAATTTGCAGCTGGAGACAAAAATGGCTGTAACTTTTGATAGAATTTGAATCAAGTTGCGATTTTGTGCTCTTTGAAAATATATTTGAAAGTGAAATTAGTAAAATCAAGTAAAAATTCGGGAAAAAAACAAGAAAAATGAAAATGAAAAATGCAGAAGAAAAAAATCAAGTTCTTGTTGAAATGTGGTATGATTACCATTTTCACAGGAGTAATTCTTCAATCATAAATCGATCGTCATCACTGTGAAAAAATTTCTCAAAAATAATCATTCAGTCAAAAGATATCAAACAAAGTTATAAGCTGATTGACGTCTAAAAACGCTGTTTTCTGCTGTTTTTTGGGGTCAATCACTTATTAACTTTCTATCATAACTTCATATTGAATAAATAGTTAAGATTTCCTTCAAAAGTTATAGGTAAAAGAAAAAAGAGTGCACACTTATCGTGAACAGACTTTGGATCATCATCACTGTGAAAAAAAAATTCAAAAATATTCATTCAATCAAAAGATATCAAACAAAGTTTATTGCTGGTTGACTCTATAAAGTAGTAAAAAACGACAAAAAAACACCCTTTGTCGATCAACCAATAACAAACTTTGTTTGATATCTTTTGATTGAATGAATATTTTTGAAAACTTTTTTCAAAGTGATGATAATCTAAAATTGAAGAATCACTCTTCATTTTTATTTTCTTTTTTTTTTCAATTTATTTTTTGCTTGATAATATTCCACTCAAAAATATCTTTTCAATGAGCACAAAATCGCAACTTGATTCAAATTCTATCAAAAGTTACAGCCATTTTTTTCTCCATCTGCAAATTATTTTGAGACAGACTTTATATAAATAGCTAGACTTTGTCGTGAATCATCGTCATCGTCATGAACAAACTGGACGCTTACAATACCTATCACTCTTGTACGTTTCGATATCGAATAACTATTAAATACATAATATAATGGATATTTGTTAAAAAAATATCTAGAAATCCTAATGGGTATAATTCGTCAGCCAAAGCTGAGCTTTCAAATCGGTTTTTTCCATGCGCTAGCGAAGCGTCAGTTTAAAAAAAAAGGGTTTCCCCGATTTTTTTTTCATGCGCTAGCGAAGCGTCAGTTTTTTCCCGATTGTTCCCGATTGGAATATCGAATCAGTATTTTTTATCTCCTTAATGTTATACACCTAATACACCGTACCGGTAAATCTTTTTTTTTTCCGGATTTTTTGTTCTCTATCATCGTATGAAAATTTGGCATAGCATCTCACGTATCTGTTTTGGAATTTTAAAAGAGGAGGAGTGCAAGTTCCTTCCGGGCGAAATCTAGGTTACTTAGGTTACCTTCCAAATAGCTGGCTTGGTAGTGTTTCCAAGGATTTGGCTGGTTGCAAAGACGAAGAAAGCAGTATCTCTTCTCTATTTATTGAAAGGGTAAGAGTGATTTGATTTTCAAAAGAATTTTCTGATTATTCCTCTTCATATTTGTTTCAAAAAGATAGCTGCAAGTGTAAACTGGTAAATTTACCTCATTTGCAAGTTATCTAAAAGATAGCATTAAGCTTGTCTGTGTTATATATCAGACTAGCAGCTACACTTGGAGGTTGCATGCAAGCTCCTTGCATCCTCTTGCTTATCTTGCTTAACTTGATTAACCTATTGAATAACTTGTTTAACCTACAAAACTTTCAAAACCCACCAAACTTGCAAAACGCTCGAAACTTGGGCAAGCTGCTTAACGTTCAAAACTTTCGAAACCAGTTTAACATTCAAAACTTGCGAAACAAGCTTAACAATCGAAACTTGCGAAACCAGCCAAAAAAACTTGCTAAACCTGCTAAGCCAACAGTATATTCCTCTGAGTGACTTTCATTTTAAAAACATGTCAAACTTTCCACCATACCAAGTTTCAAAAGTTGTTTTAGGCTCATTTAATCAGGTCAACGAAAGTTTATTCGGTCTGACAGCTGGGACTCAATGCAGTGCTAATTACCTTTACGCTATATTTTGGTCAAATTTTCGCAGAGTTTCTATTTGGAAAAGTACAGACCTAGACAAAATTTTGATTGAAGGAGACAGGCTATATAAACTACTAGATACTAGCAGCTATTTATCTGTTGACGAAATGCCACGATTCATTGAGACAAATGGTATTATAACGGAAATTAATTTTTTGAATAATGAAAATGGTGAAGCCAAATTAATTGATGGTTACCCATTACTGCAAATTCCTCTGAGTACTTCTCAAAATTCTGAATTTAATGCCTTAATGATAATTAATGGCTTTACTATTGTAATAATGAAGAGGTGTCAAGGCTTTTATGTTTTTGACTCACATAGCTGTAACGAACTTGGGTTGCGTGATCCTTCCGGAAAGTCATGTCTGTTAAAGTATGAAAATATTTTTGAACTTGAGAAATATATTCAACATTTTTATTTAGTTAAAATGGAAAAAGAGAACGCTTATTTTGAAATCCAATTCGTTGAAGTTTTTGAACTTAAAGATGACCTTAAAAAGGCACTCCAACAAAATTTTTCAGCATTTTTAAGACAATCAAAAAAGCGGAAAAATGATTGCGGTGAAAGAAATGATACTTTCACGCGTAAAAAAACAGAAAGCAATAAGAAATACTATGAACAAAACAAAGAAAAAATAAAGGGAAAAAGAAAAGAGTATCGTGCCCAAAACAAAGAAAAAATATCTGAAAGAAATAAAACTTATCGTGCGGAAAATAAAGAAAAAATGTCTGAAAGAGATAAAACAAAGAAAAAATAGCTGAATACAGTCAAACGTATCGTGCGGAAAACCAAGCAAAAATAAATGAAAAAGACAAAACATATCGTACTGAAAATAAAGAAAAAATGAATGGAAAAAGTAGATGCTATCGGCAAAATAATAAAAACAAGGTAGCAGAAAGGAAAAAGACCTATTATGAGAAAAACAAAAACCAACAAAATGATCGAGTGTCAAAATTTTTGAAACTTATTTATGAAGGTCCTTTTTACATTTGTGTTTGCTGTAACAGATGCCTCTATCGAAAAACAGTTGTCAAATATTCACCCGAAAAGTATGATATGCCACAAGAATATTATTATTCTGAAGTTATTTCATTTGATGGTAAAACATGTCATAACAAACTTAAAAAAAATGAGTTACCATGTCAATCTGTCAAAAATAAACTTACCCTCAATGAATTACCCGCTGAATTTCGCACTCTTCGCAGGCTTGAAAAGATTTTGATTTCTCGCAGGATATTATTTAAAAAAATTGCAATCATGCCAAAAGGTCAGTTCCCCAAACTCAAAGGTTCTATTTGTAATGTACCTATTGATGTTGAAGATATCGCTAATACTTTACCAAGAAGATCAGTCGATAATGGATTAGTCATTGTTAAACTCAAAAGAAAATTAGAATATAACGGACATGTTGTTTTTGAGCCAATCAGACCCGATTTCATTCAGCGCATATTGGATTATTTCAAAGAGAACAATCCTCTTTATCAAGACATAGAAATTAATGTCAGTAATATTTCAAATGACGAGACCATGATACAGAATGCTGCAGATCTCAACGAGGAAACAAATCCTAATGAAAGTGACCAATTTGATGAAAATGTTTCTAATGACAATAGTAATGAACCACAGAATAATGCTTCAGATTCCAAAGAGCTTGAAACAACAGCCAACCCACTTGATGCTCACCGTTCAAATGCAAATGAAACAACTCTCTTGCCTCACACTCCTACTGATGCAGAAGTAGATAATGAAATTTTGTTGTTAGCACCTGGTCAAGGTAAAAAACCTATTTCAATCTTGAATGATGAAAATTGTGAAATACTTGCACATCCCCATTTATTTCCTAAAGGGAAATTTGGTTACAAAGTTGAACGCGATGTTAAACTAAGTCCATCAAAGTACTTTAACCAGCGTTTATTGAACTATACACAAAAGTTTGCTTCTGATTCAGACTACATATTTTTTGCTAATTTTGTAACTGAACAAGTGTCTTTGACCGATCAGATAAATGTTGCAATGAGAAAAGTTGCTGCCTCAAATTTAAATGCTGGCATGTTAAGTCAGAATTTCAAAGAAACAGTGAGGCAATTCATTGCAAATGATAAGGCTTTTGCCTTTATGAGTACTGTTAAAAAAACTCCAGCATATTGGAAAAAATTCCAGCAAGAAGTTTTGGCAATGGTTAAACAGGGCCACTAACTTTCTTTTTGACTTTAAGCTGTGCTGATCAAAGATGGAATGAATTGATCTCCATAATTTACAAACTCAAGGGTCAAAATGTTACTAACGAATTTATTGAGAATCTTTCTTATCATGAAAGGTGTGATTTGTTAAATAGCAATCCTGTTCTAGTAGCAAGGCATTTTCAATATAGAGTTGAAGTATTTTTTAAAGAAATTGTTTTGGACGGTCCACTTGGCAAAACAACTTATTATGCTATTCGGGTTGAATTTCAAGTACGTGGAAGCCCTCATATTCATTCTTTTCTTTGGATTTTGAATGCGCCAACATTAACTCCGGAAACAAAATCTAAATATGTAGAATTTGTTGATAAAATAATTAAAGTTTGTTTACCATCACAACAAGAAGATCCAGAATTGTTTAGCCTTGTAAAAACCTATCAATTACATCGTCATTCGAAAACTTGTCGTAAATATAAAAATACGCCTTGTAGATTTCATTTCGGCAAATTTCTTTCTGAGAGAACTATTGTTTCAGAGCCTTTGCCACAAGAATTGCCACAAGAGCAAAAGCAACAATACTGTCACTGAGAAAAGAAGTATTAAGTAAAGTAAGGACATATATAAATGAAAATCTTAATCCAAGTAAAAGAAATTTTTTTAACCCAGATGCTGAAAATTTCAGTCCTGTTCAAACCATAGATGAAATACTTAATGAATTAGATATTCCCAAGAATGATTATGAATATGCTCTGTCAGTATCTGAAGATGATGATTTTCACCTATATTTGAAGCGTGATTCAAATGCGCGTTTTGTAAACAATTATTTTACTGAGGGTCTGAAAGCTTGGCAAGCAAATTTGGATATTCAACCCGTGTTTAATTATTACAAAGCTGCGACTTACATGTGTGCATATCTTTCTAAAACCGAAGATGAAGTTTCTCATGCTATGACCCAAGCTGTTCAAGATGCTTTTGAAAATGGTGGTGACAAATATGAACAAATGAAATCTGTTGCACATGCCTATGTTTCAAAACGAGAAGTGTCAGTGCAAGAAGCCGTTTATCTCAGTATGCCACAGTTATGGCTTCGGAAGCTTTACCCAGGTGTAACTTTTGCAAATACAAATGTCCCAGAAAAAAAATTTAGAATGTGTCTTAGTGAAGATGAAGTTAATGAGTTGCCTGAGGATAGTACTTCAATCTTCAAAAATAATATGCTGGATAGGTATTGTGATAGACCAACAGATAGAATTGGGCCTCATAAACCTATTGCCGAAATGTGTTATGCAGAATTCTTGAGGTTCTACAGTTTCGTCTATGAAGAATGTGATGAAAATGATTGTCAACCTAATGAACTCGAAGATAATTTGATAGAATCGAACCATCCATCAAATGACTATCCAAAGATTGTCAAACTATGTTCAATGAAAGGTAAACTAAAATGTCGCAAAGTTCCACTAGTTCTTCGCCTACATGAACCTAATAGAAACAAACATCCAGAAGACTATGCGCATCATCTTTTAATGTTATATTGGCCATTCCATGATGAAAATGAATTGCTATCACAGGAACACAACACTTACACAGCAAAGTTATTAGAGCCGGGTGTTATTGAAAAGATTGAGGCAAACAGAGCTTTGATCCAACCGTATGCTGGTTTAGTAGATGATGCGTTACAAAGTTATAGAACTGACATTATACTCAATATGAATGACTTTGAACAACAAGAAAATGATGAAACCAACGCTGAGCTTCAAAATGATACCACAATTAATGATGACCAATCAGATGACAATACCAATGAAGATACTCAACTTAGAGCTGCAATACCAATGGAATCTATTTTGCTCCCTGATAATGAAATTAATGGCCGCATAAGATCTCTCAATCATCAACATAGAGAAATCTTTGATGTCATTCATAAATGCGGAAGAGACTTTATAAAAAACCTTTCTTCCAAAGTACCTAAAAGTGTAGAACCATTTCACATTTTCTTAACTGGTGGTGGTGGGAAAAAGCCATTTACTAAAAACTATTTATAACTCATTATCAAAACTTTTAATGTTCAGAGGTGGCGAACCTACAAAAGAAAGAATTCTTGTACTTGCACCTACAGCTGTAGCTGCTATCAACGTCAAGACCACATATGCAGAGAAAATAATTGGACTTTGATCGAAAGAGCAGAATCTACTTTCGATGCCAGAAAAAATAAAAGACAACAGCAAAATCCTATGATGATTCGAAGAACACAATTTCCTCTGACTTTGTCATATGCATGTACTAGTCACAAGGTACAAGGATTAACCCTTAAATCAGCAGTTGTTAGTTTTGAATTAATTAGACAAAGATATTTTAATGAAGGTCAAATGTATGTTAGTTTGTCTAGAGTTACTGACATAAATGGGTTGTTTTTGATTGTTGAATACAGCAGAAATGCAATTCGGGTAAATGCAGAAGCTGGTCTTGAATATGAGCGATTAAGAAAAGACTGTTCTTTGCAAAATAGTTAATGTTTTTCTTCTGTTACTCCCTCTAGCAAATATTTGCATGTCTCCCTTCTTAATGCACGCTCATTGAATAAACATGCTGATGACATAAATAAGTCAAAAGATCTCATAAGTAGTGACTTATTATGTCTAACTGAGACCCAGCTTTCTTTGTCAAGTGATACAAGTAACATTGATAAAAAATTGGGCAGTTTCAATATAGAGTATAACAACATGTCAGTAAATCGCTTTCAAAATAATGCATGTTGCTCAAATACATCAACTCAAATTTTAGAGTGTGATAAAGTAGCTGGCCATACATTAGTTAGATTTTCGAAAGAGGCATTTAGTAATAAAACTGTTAAGCTTTTGCTTTTGTACAAGCCACCTAATTACTCAACAGAGAATTTTTGTGAAGAATTAAGACAAGTGACAGCTTATGATGACATTGATATAATAGTTGGAGATTTCAACATTGACGCTCTAGATCCAGCAAGCAACTTCTTGAGAAATATTCTTTCTTCGTATGAAATGATTGTGAACGATCCAACACATCTAGCAGGAGGTCTTCTTGACCATGTGTATTTAAAAAAAAGCTTTATCAGTCAGAAAGAAGTGCAATATTTTATAAAGGATACATACTTTTCTGACCATGATGGGGTTTGCTTCACTTTATTGAATAATTGCGAATAAAACTTTTATTTTGTTTAACTTATTTAGACTGCTTGACCTACACCGCCTAACCTACTTACTTAGCCCACTTGAATTTACTCTTCTGAGGGGAGGGGAGGGGTGAGGGTATGAAGGGAATGCAGAATTCTTTAGTATTTCTAAACAATTTGCTTCCACCAGTACACAGAACACAATTAATTTTGCATCTCCTTTTTACACCTCACCATGTGCATGTAAATTCAAAGTAATATATTATACTGATGATGCAAGCTTTTCTAGGTAATGGATGCTCATTACATAGATTTGAAATTTGAGAATAATAATTAGGTGATTATTTATTCACAAACAAAGGTCAGTATATCTTTATTACCAAAGATTTACATGCACCTGTTAGATGTTTTTGCTAAATAACTTGACTCAAAAAAAGTTTTTTTGCCTCCGAGATTAAAAATGTTTTAAAGATGATAAAAAACAGTAACACTTTTTCAAAGATAAGGAATCACATTTCGAAATTCTAATATACTTCATTCATTCATTCGTTCTTAGAAAAAATTCTATTTGAATGCCAGTCAGCTGTAAAGAGATCGTTGAGAACAATGGTACTACTCTTGTTTTTTTTTCTATTTAAAATTTTTCATGTTAATGCACAAAAGAATTAATTATTATTGTTATTATTTTTGTCAACTTAACATTTTTGTCAAATAGTACATATAAATTATGAATTATATTTGCATTTATTTAATGAATTTTTTTTTTAGTTTCTATACATTATGTTTTTAAAATCAGTTCATACAACTGGATGCAACTCATTTATGATAAAAAGTTAACATGGACAGTACATAAAAAATTGACTGCAAAATTAAAGACTTATTAAATTGAATTGTTTAATGTTGCATTGGAGTTTGTCAAAGTATTGGTTGTAATTCTTTTAATTTATCGATTTTGTTGTGATTGTGATTGGTATTTATCTTTGTAGAGTAACGTTGAATGTGGATCCATCGATAAAAATCGAAAGAAATGGACAATAGTTCGACTCACCATTGGTACTGTGGAATGACTCAATCGATCCGATAATGCTAAATCAAACTACATAGAAAACACAATAACCAACGAAGGTTAGTGAATTATGATGATTGTTATTAGATCATATTTTTAAAACAAGTGCTGTAAGCGATCTTTTTCTTGAAACTGTCGTGTGAATACTTTTCCAAAATTACTGGATTGTTGTTTTTTAACGTGCTATTTTCTCAGTGGTTTTAATACGAATTTAAAGTTACCTGTATAGAGTTCTAATTACAATGACACTCTTTATTGTCAGGATCTAGTTATACACTCGCCTTTATCAACCCTCACTCGTCAATCAAGACCGAACGAAATAACTGTAACTTCTGCATCACCTCTTCCATACAAATAATAGAACATGGATGCTACAAAATTCAAAATCAGGTAAATTTATTCTTGTCTTGCTTCATTTTCGAATTTAATTATGATTTCTTTAAGTGAGGCCTGGAATTGTCGAGTTAGAAAACTTCGAATGAGCAATTTTCGAGTTAGCAAGATTATGACGTCACTCAATCTCTAACTCGGTTTTTTATTTTCACAAGAAGATTCTTGAGTTAAGCTTAACTCGGGTTTTTTCCCACTAAATTTTTTTCATTTTGCAATTTAACTCGAAAATCCTCTTGTGAAAATAAAAAACCGAGTAAGAGATTGAGTGACGTCATAATTTATACTTTCATGACGTCATAATCTTGCTTACTCGAAAATTGCTAACTCGAAAATTGCTAACTCGAAGTTCTCTAACTCGGCAATTCCAGGCTTCTCTTTAAGTTCGTGTTGTCTTGAAGTTTCTTTTTTTCTCACTGGGAAATTGGTCATAACTTTGCACTGAAATTGGAATTCAACAATCTTGTGGTATTTCAAAATAATCAATCACTGTTTATTTTTCTTCGTACTAGATTCCTAATCAAAAGCTGCTGTCGTCAAAACATTGTATTCAGTTTGTTCGAATGTAATTGAAAACGGTATTTGAAACCTGTATCAAATTGACCAGAATATGATGGTCTGTGTGTGTGTGTGGTCTGTGTGTGTGTGTTGTTACATTAGCTTGTCTGGTATTCCGATTTTAAGATCGCCCTTCCCTTGGTTTATTGGATAATCATGTGTTGTTCCTTTTACCAATCCTGATTATTTGGTTCGCATTTGTTGTCAAAACTATTACTGGAATGTGTTTGTGTAATTAAAAGATGAGTAAATTATTCTTTAAAATTTTATTTTAAAGGAAAATCTATTTATGACTTTACAATATCATTTAATGGACTTATCTAAAATTTTGTGATTTGTCCATTACATTAAATTTGAAAATATTTATATTTTTTATTAATATCATGAAAACTATGAAATTTTACATGTTAAAAAACTTGTTGTTGGCTAAATTTTCTCTTCCCTATGACCCACGGCTAATTAAATAGCTTCATAGAATAGCTTATTACTAAACAAAATGCTACCCTGGACAACGAACCCTCCAACGGCGTGTAAGAACATTCTAAATAGCCCATAGACCCTATATCATTGTAACTTAACTTGAAATCATTTAAGTCTTCAAATCATTTTGGCTTAGGAATGAATTGTAATTTGTAAAAAAGAAGAAGATTTTAGTTCATTTTAGATATCACTATGAAGCTGATATTGACAAGAACATATAAACTGTATTGTAAGGCAACAATTTATTTCAAGGTAAGACCTTTTCAGTAAAAGTATGAATCTTGGGATCTTGGATCATTGATTTAGCAATTTTACTATGAGAATGGTATTTAAAATTTCGATAAAAATGGCAAATTTATTTTGGCGGTCTCAAAGGTGTATATTGATATTTGAGCCGATGCGCAGACACCTGCATTGAATAAAAAAACCGATTATTTATCGATCGAAACGTTTCGCTCATTTTACCCGATGAGTGGAAGGCGCCAATAATGTTGAGAGAATTTGGCAATTCATCAAGGCACATCAGACGAGCTGAATAGTTTTCTCTCAAATACTTTAAACGAAAGTATCGATTTTTCGGCCTCCAAATTCTATCAAAGTTGGGAGAATTTGACAACTGATCAATCCTTGGTTAGCCTTACCATCAAAAACTTATTTTCCACGTATACTATTTTACATGGTATGTGAAACCCAGGTAGGTCCTTTTCCAGGAAATCTTCATTTAATCTAATACGCAGTATCTTCTTCAAACAATTTCTACTCTGCTGTGCTTCGATCAAGTTAGCAAAAAAGGTAAAGGTAAAAATGTTGAAATTTTACACTGAAAGTTGAAATTTTACACTGAAAAATTAAACTTTTATACGTTCTAATACATTACATTCATACACACTTTATTTTCTGAATTCATCCACGTTACGCTACTTTATTCACTTTGTGAAAACAGTTTTTTTAATGTTTTATTTCAGATCAAGATATGGCTTCTTCATCGTTCCATCATCACCTTGGACACCAGAAAAAGCAAAAGAAAGATGGTATGTCTTTGACCTTTTTTCTGTAATATATAAATGGATTTAACTTCTCATTTCGATATAGCAAGTTACTTATACGACTAGCAGGTCCCAAGATAAATTCAAAAATCTCATTCACAACAAGTTGACCTCCCTGACCTGAATGTGGTCCAAATTTACAGTATTCAACACATTTTATGATATGAGATTTTTATTCTTTGTCTTTATTTGTTTCAGATGGAAAACGAGAAGATTTGCTGGGTTATGTTGTTCACATTAGCACCATGAAGATGACTCCTGCGAAGACGACGGATGGTAAACAAACCTCATTTTTTGATATCACAGTCTCAACAGAGTTAACTGAAAAACGAGTTGCTGTATGGGCTATCGATACACGTCCACTCATGGGGAAAAAACTCAACAAAGGTATTTTATTGGCAAATATGCGTACTGGAAACGATTTCAATTTCGATGAATACTTCAACATGCACGATGCCGAACCAAAATTCCCATTGAAGCGATTTTTACGTCCCGCCAGTACAATATCCGAAGCATTGACAAACAAGCCATTATGGTCAAGAGTTACGCTGAAGGTAAAAGTAATTGACATAGATCCTGTCATTTCTCACAACAACTTACGTATCATGTCGTGTCAAGTGATTGACACAAGTGTCAATTACCCAAAGCAGATCACATTCTTTGATAAATTAGCAAATGTTGAAACTGTCAAGTTGAGTAAATGTTATGAAGTGACAGAAATTACCGTGTCAAAATTTAGTGGGCGTAGGGTATTCAAAGCCTCAGATCAAACTGTGATCACGACACTCGCCGACACCGAAATCAACATTGTTTCTCAATCTTCAGCTTATGAATCAATAGCAGGAACAATTTCAAACGTGACCATGTCTTCACTAGAGCCTGTTTATATTTGCCCATATTGCAAAAAGTATTGTAGATCTTAATGAACATATTTTCATTTTGCACTAACAGTATTTGTTCGAAAGTCTCTGGAAAAGAAGATGTGATTAAGAAAGCTGAAGTTAAATTCAGTGTCAAAGCAAGTAGTGGTTTAGTAAATTTGTGTTGTGTCAATTCAAAAATGGTTGTGTTAACCACAGTTGACATTTCCAACAAAATTTCATTTTTAAAACAACTAATTGGGATGCGTGTCAAAGTGAAATATTCAAAAGTGACATTCATTGTTCATCAGATTGAGAGGTCAGCACTAGCAGCTGCTGACGCAGTGGACGATTCTGATGACTCACAATAAAAAACTTAACATCGCTAAACTGTTTGTTTTTATTTGATATTAGTTTACTTGATCTTTTGCTTGAACATTCTTTGTAGTTGTGGCATGTGTTTGAAGTAACTGAGCTGGACTTAGTTGCTTAAAATCCCCATTTTTAACTCCCCATCCCCCTTGCCTTTCTAACAGCACATTATTTTGTTAATTTTATCTACCCTTTTTGTAAATAGATATGCATCATGTTCTGATTATCACAATGGATAGTTCTTCCAACGCAAAGCTTTGATCGTTGAAGTAGTCTTTATATCATAATTTGCCTTTTTTAGTCTCATTATCATTTAGACTGCTATTCTTCTAACGTTCAGATTTTAAGCTTTTTTGGTGGAAATTATTCACTGTGTGCTTAGTTGTAAAAAAATCCAAGACTTTAACGTTTGCCAAAACAAAAATGTATTTACTTTATCTTTTGGCTTAAAATTAACAGATAGCTTCCAATTAGAGCTTGCAATTTTGAGTCAAAACAAATACCACCCACATACCCAACTATCTCTACCATATTTGTTATAATATTTTAAACCCTCTATACACTGCCGAAGAAAACTTACGTGCACAGAGCTATATATAACTCAGACAGAGTCGCTATCTCAACCTCGGCCCAGCTAAAATCTATGATGGCAGTTTTTATCATCTTCCTCCTCAACCGATGTGACCGAGGAAATCGAAAATAACTCCCATCAAAATCTGACGAAATGCCGACTCTAGGGTTTATTTAAGATCTCTATGCCTTAGTGCTGTCTTTGATTAAGGGCCCGTTTACATGTACTTAATAAACTCGCACCGTATTGACATTCGTCAGAGCAAACCCCCAAAAGCGATGATGTGTAGAGGAAACCCCGCACACGTTATTATTAGTGAGGTTAAAGGGGCAATTCGCTACCACATCGCACAGTTTGTTTTTGTTTTCAAAGACGCCGAGACGACGAAAAACAGCAAAAAATATTATAAATATAGGCTAGTGAAAATACGCAACGTGATTGGTTGAAACTCACTACACTAATTGGTTGAAACTCACTACACTAGCCTAAGCATTTCTCGTTCGTCGCGTCAATATACTTAACCACAAGCGAATTTCTTACTATAAATGTTCAGGCGTGTTAAAATCTAGTTCGCATTCTGAATGTGTTCAAGGTACCGGCTCTCATCCAAGTCACATAATGACCAGCCTAATTCGTTACTCTTCTAGAAGTCCTTTCAATGTCAATGGTTCAGTCTGTCCACATACTATCGGTACGGAGAACACTTTTCGGACTTTACTCAAAGCAAGTCAATGGGTCGGGAACAACACCTCAATACTTAATTAAAAGACATTTTTTAA
>NW_027103814.1:0-2715 GCF_902728285.1 Clytia hemisphaerica
TCATACCTTATTATTACTCTGGGGCACCTAATAGCCGGGGTTGGAAAAATTCTGAAAACTTAATAAGACGGTGGGGGTTGGAAATAAAAAAGTGGAAAACTTTTGAAAAGAAGGCTAATACAGCAGAAATAGGACAAAAGAGGGAACTTTCACAAACATTTTCGCAAAAATCAATAAGTAGGGGGGTGTGTAATAAGAATGTAATAGGTGGGAAATTTTCGAAAAATTAATTAGCAGGGGGACGGCTATTAGGTACCCGAAGGGGGGCTAAATTCTTCAGCGTGAACTAATTTAGCAGAAAATCACATTTTGCAATAATTAATTTGCACAGTTAGATTTGTAATTCGCAGGCCTTAATTTTCGCGCTTATGCCAAAAAGCGAAAATTAGCTCTTTTAAGGTTTAAGGCAATATCTTTTGCTCTCCGAGTTTAAGCCTGAAACTGTCGTAAATTTATACTTCCTGGACAAGTTGGGCTTAATTTTTATTAATTTTGAAATTAAAGGTTTTCCACAGCAACTCTGCCTCAGTGCCCCGGTGGAACTTTTTCCTTCTGTTGGGATGAAAATTTCTATCACAAGAACAACAGGGATATAAAATTTTGTTTCCTGCTCAAAAGTTCACGTGGAGACGTTTATGTTTTTCAATTCAATTTTTAAAAAATTCATAGGTCATAGATCATATCCCGGAGAGTTTCTAAACGTAAACAGAAATGGCGACCACGACAAGCAACCGCTACAAAATAATATAAAATTGGGTTATCGAGGTTTTTCTCTTTTTCCACCGTACAGAACGTCCAAATCAAGTCCTAACATGGCTTTCAAATTACTCCAGCTCAGAATACTAAAAAGTGAGGTTTAAAGTAACCAGTCATTTTCTTGACAAAGTGACGACTTTTGACAAAAATATTGACAGGGTCATTAAGTTTAATGTCTGTAAGCTTTGTTTCACCGGGTGTTTTCATTATGCAGAATGAGATGCCTTTAGTATGAATAGATACAACTTGTCAGTAGGAAAAAAACTGGGAAGAGTATCAAATCAATTTCAAAAAACTTTGTGCCTTATAATACAAAAGGATAGAAATTGACACCTTAATCAAGCTCCAAAACGATAAGGATAAACACTCTGCGATGGAGAAAGAGAAATAACTCCATAGCCGAATTTATCCGGTAGCCGGTCGTGATCGCTTGTCGTGAAACTCATTATATCCCAGTAGGATCAAATTTTGACCTTGAAATACCTCCTGTGACTACCAACATCATCCCTGACGTCAGTATAGAAGAACAAGTAGTTGCTGAGAATCCTTTTGACATACCAAAGGTGGATGGCAATTTAAAGTTTGAGGAACTCAAAATTTTACCGCCAAAACTTGGTTCTGTGCACGCCCCACAAACCTTCAATTTCTAATAATGTCGGTTTGTGGAATAGACGAACAATATCACATTCTTTCAAAGATCGTAGACCTCATACATGGCGTTCACAAATCAAATTTGATATCCCCTGTCTCATTCGGCGAGAATCTTCTGGCTCAAGAAATAACTGGGTGCAAGCAAATGGTAACCTACAATAGTCACATGTCTCCATCTGGTTCCAAACCTACATTAAAGAGTGGTTGGATAAACAGTCTGAAGTACCCATCCCCTTTCCATCGGGCTTAGTGAAAAGATCGTTTGACGATTTCCAAAAGATAGGCAAAACCTACAAGCTAGATTCGAATGAAAGTCAGCCTTCAAGCGTGATCACAACTGCGGTAGACGCTGTTTTAGATGAAGAATCAGGAATTCAATTCGAAGAAGAGTACAAGCCTGAGTTTTGAATGTTCGAGAAGGGTGAGAACCAGAAAGAGCTGAAACACGACGAATTCTTCGACAAAAACAACTTGTTTCACGACCATCAGGACAAATACATAGAAAAACGTCTGAAAGAATTGAAATCACTCCCAGATGACATAACCAAATATATGGAACTTGAGAAAGAACACGAATCTTTGAGATATTGTGTAGCTTGTGGTGCGGAATGCAATCCATTGCACGGGACTGTGGTAAATTTTCAACCCCCAAAATTAGAATATGTCCGTGAGAGTCTTTTCAAAACTTTCGACTTTGTTGAAAACCTAGAGTAACCGGTGAAATTTTCTTTGGCAGAGCCGGAACTTTGGAACCCCAGTGGTTACCATAACATTGCCGACAACCTTAGAAACCTTGGCATAAATGCATTCATCAGGAGATATGAGACTGGAAAGTGTGAGTGGCTAATTTTGGAAGTCGACGGTACAATTTTCACCGTTGCAAATCAATTGATTTGGAAAACTTTTATTTCCCGTCTTTGTGGTAGTTCCAGGTTTGTTTCTAAAAAAGACAAGGAGGGGGAAAACGATATCTGTTGCGGAGAGGAGCTGATCAACAGGGAGTTTGATTGGGTGGTGTTACTTCCAGACCTTTTGCATGGTCTGATCCGATAAAATTGATATTTCTTCATCTGTTTCATGTTGTTGTTGTTGTCGTTCTGCAAGTTCCTTGATGTTAGGATGTTCCTCTGTCAGCTTTTTTAGCTTGTCCAGATTGAGGCTCTCAGCTGCAATCTGAAATCAAGAAGGATTATATTTTGCTTTAAAGCTCACATTTTTGAAGCGAAATTTTAATTTTTGCATTAACTATCAATTTGCAAAATTATTTGACTGGCTAGTAGATATAGAATATCACTTATCAAAATCAAA
>NW_027103814.1:4469-10100 GCF_902728285.1 Clytia hemisphaerica
CTATAAGCTCAAACCCCCCCATTTTAACTGGAAAATTGCCCATCCCCCCTATAAAGCCTTCCTTGAAAACTCGGATCCCCCATACTATGGCACTTCGAAGAATATTCCGTCAGCGATGAAATGCTTATCACGTTTATCAAAGAAAAGCAATCAACTTCAGTCGATGAGTTTTGAACATGGGTGAAAAAAAGAGATGATCCGAACTTTTTGTATTGCTTTGAAATGATCAACAACAACTCTCAATCGTGTTGGTGTTCGGACATGCAACTATGAAACTGTTTGTGTTGTTGTCAAGCGTGTCCTTGCGAAACCAAGGGCCATACCAACGTATCTTGGTGACCATGATCTCAACGCAAGCAGTCATGTCAAGTAAGCTTAGAGCGATCACTGCTAAAGCGATCATTGCTAAACACATTTCGATGTCAAGAACGGGAAACAAAAACAGCTCACAAGGTGGTAGGTGTCTAGATAACGATCATTTCTCTATGTATATGATATCCAACAACGCAGCGATGAAGTATTTTGAAGATTTATTTTCAGTAATGTAGTAGTGACAGTGAGCAGGATGTTGATATTGAGATTCCAAGGAGAAAGAGAGTTAAATTGGATGGTATTTCGCTTTATGACATAATAACAACACATAACATCAAGGGTGAGGATCGCTTGTTCCTGCAGGCTCGAATTCAGTATGATGAGGGTAAAGAGGACTTATTGAAATATGTTATGAGACGCACCGCGGCGCTAAGGGAAGTCAAGTCAGCGTGGTTAGCAAAGAACTCTAAAACGAAAGTCGAAAGGAAGAAAATGGACAGAATGGACATCATGAGAAAGAAAGAGTATGTTTGTCAAGATCAGTACAGGTCAGCAGCAGTGAAGGTGTTGGAGAGAAATGAATGGTGGTAGGTGTCTAGATAACGATCATTTCTCTATGTATATGATATCCAACAACGCAGCGATGAAGTATTTTGAAGATTTATTTTCAGTAATGTAGTAGTGACAGTGAGCAGGATGTTGATATTGAGACTCCAAGGAGAAAGAGAGTTAAATTGGATGGTATTTCGCTTTATGACATAATAACAACACATAACATCAAGGGTGAGGATCGCTTGTTCCTGCAGGCTCGAATTCAGTATGATGAGAGTAAAGAGGACTTATTGAAATATGTTATGAGACGCGCCGCGGCGCTAAGGGAAGTCAAGTCAGCGTGGTTAGCAAAGAACTCTAAAACGAAAGTCGAAAGGAAGAAAATGGACAGAATGGACATCATGAGAAAGAAAGAGTATGTTTGTCAAGATCAGTACAGGACAGCAGCAGTGAAGGTGTTGGAGAGAAATGAAAATCAATATTGAAAGTTTTAAGTCTGCAGTTCTAAATGCAATTAAATTTGGGAGGGATAACATGACAACGTTCTTTTGCACGGCAAATCTGATAGTGGTAAAACTCTTCTCTTGAAAACCCTGATTAAAATATTCAAGACATTTGAATCACCTGCCACCGGGGCTTTTGCATGGGTTGGGGCAGAAAAGGCTGAGTGCATCTTCTTAAATGATTTAAGATGGTACGAGAAATTGATCGCTTGGTCAGACATTTTTAATTTACTGGAGGGTGCTGCTCAACGAATTTCCGCCCCAAAACACACACACACACCCCAAGGACATTGTTTGGGAGTCAATCCCCTATCTTTGCCACCTCTGATGATAAACTTTACGCTTATGACGGGAAGAAAATTGATAAGCATAACACAAAAATTATGAACAACCGCTTGGTTTATTTTGAATTTATTAGACCGTTGGCTGTCACTAGAAAGATTGAAACATGTGGTAGATGCTTTGCTAGATTTATTTTGTCCTAAGTAGATTGTTCTTTAGAGTTTTTGTTTTCAGAGTTTAATAAATTCTAATTTTTCAGGCAATATACTCAACTGGCCACTGGCCTGTACAGTCCCTGGTTTAGTTTTTCTCATGGGAGCCCTTGAAAATTGGAAAATTCGAGTAAAAAAATTCTGCATACTTTATATTGTTGTAAATAGCTGTCTCATTAAACATCTAAACAGTTCTAAATAATCTTCACAGAATTGTCCATTTAATTGCTCGGTGTAGTGGTGGCATTACATAAAGCCTTTGTCGTAAGCTATGGCACAGAAAAACTTTGCAGTACGTGAACCAACACCCTCCTTTTTCCCTTTGGCTGTATTATGGAGGTCCAACTCTTCGCCCTTCCTTGTGTAAGTCTTGGTTCGACAAGTTTTTACATAGTCACACATACCCTTCTTCCAGAAGTTCTGAGGGAGTTTCTTACGCTTCTTTGCAAATTTGAGTCTTTTCTTCATGCCTCCTTTTAACAAAAGTCCCTTTTTCCTACATTGTTTATATTTGTGGCCAGCATCATTTAAAATTCTGCGCACTGTTCTGGGGGCAAGGTGATAAACCTCAGCTCTTATGCGTATGTGTGTTGTGTTGAATGTACCATACTCTTCATTCAGCTTCCGCATGGCAGCAATTATGTGTCTACGGTCCCTGTCAGATACTTTGGACGGTCGTCATGTGCGCTTTTTAGCCTCTATATCTGTGTTGCTCAATGTCTTTTTCATGTGTTGATTAATAATTGTGTGTTTTTATTCCGAGTAAGCATCGACCAAATCCTTTAGTGTTTCGCCTTTAATCTAGTGGAGGTAGCGAAGAACCATGGATACTTCCAGTGGTATTTTCATATTTGCTTTGTTATTAAATATATACTATTGTTCTAATCTCAGCCTAGAGAAATGTTAACTATTTTGCGAAGTTAAAATTTGACGTGAGATAATTACTATACACTCGATGTCCCGAATCAACAAATCTATTAAGAAGTAGTAGTCGAGCGCGGGCATAGTAACGCATAGCAACGAAGCTTCTTTTCGTTCTTAAGAAAAAAAGCAAAATAGAAAACTTCTCAAAAAGAGACTGAGGAAAGTTAAGTATGAAAGAAAACTTTTCTATTTTGTAAATGTTCAAATTGTTTCACATAACAGCCACAATCTACAACGAAAAACTTTCGTTCTTGTACAAGATGAAAGTAGTACTACGTGAAGAGCAAAGAAATTCTGGATCGATGATGTCATTAATTGGTAGCAAAACGTGATCAGGAAGGGGCATCAGGTGTTTGTTGACCTCACAAAAGCTTTCGACACCGTTAATCGTGAGGCACTTTGGGTCATCTTGGGTAAACTCGGCTGCCCTGATCTTTACGCTAATCTTCTTAAAAAACTTCATGGGGATATGAAAGCTCGCTTATCCTTTAGTGGCACTCTTTCACGCCCAATAGCTGTTGAAAACGGGATGGAACAGGGTGACATACTTGCGCCTACCCTTTTTTCAATTTTCTTTGCGTCAATGAAAAAAATCTGTTTTTTTTCCACCTAAACTAGAGCTTTTTTCCACACTTCAACATCGATTCCTAATGGATGAGGACGCATCATCAGACTCCCACCGTACCAAATTCAGGCTTTTTTGAACGCGAAAGCGAAAAGAAATGGACGATGGACCTTCTGCTGCATCAGCTGTGTTGAAGTACCGAAAGATCTCCCTGCTCTTTGTGGTGCAGTTGAGGACGACGACTTTACCAAACTAAAAAATGATATCTCAGAGCGTGATCGTGGTATCGAAGTATATGACGATAATGAGAGTAAGTTAATCAAGTCAGTCCAGACAATAAAGTCCCGTAATGCAAAACTCAAAGACAAGTCAATCGAGAGATGTACTGTCGAAGAAATGAACGATAAAATCCATGAGAAAATCACCGAACTTGGTGCAACCATGAAGGCGTCAATTATTGATGAAATCAAAGCGACACTCTTGAGTGTTGAAAACCAGATGGCTGAGGTAAAGCAGTCATATGCTGATGTGGTGAAAGACCCTTCACAGGATGAGCCCAATACTTCGATCAAAGAGGTGATTAAAGAAGCTCTGCGGGAAGAAGAAGCCGAGGAAACGAACAAACAGAAGCGTGCTTCGAACATTATTGTTCACGGAGTACCAGAACAAGATGCCAACACGGACAGGAGCTGGGTCGAGGATCTCATTAAAACAACCCATTCAAACGTTACCATTAAGCGTATTGCCCGTTTGGGTAAGACCTCGAACAATAAGAAGCGTCCCATTCTGATCTGCCTCTTGAACGAAGCCGAGAAATTCAATCTTCTTGGAAATCTACCAGCTCTGAAAGGGAATGAAAAGTTTTCTGGAGTGAGCGTTACTGAAGATCTTACACCTGAAATGCGTAAGAAACTGCGCCTACTGTCTATTGAAGCTAAAGAACTGAATGAAACCGAAAAACCAGCAACAGAAATATATCGCGTCCGGGGTGATTCAAAAAACGGCTTCACTGTCAAGAAGGTACCACTCAGAAAATCGTCAACCCCCAACCAGTCACCAACAATGAAGAATGTCTCCTTCTCGAACAACCTAACAGAGACAAATATCATCGACCAACAGGAGCCAACTTTGCTCAAAAAGAAAAATTAATCAAAGATATGAAAGTTCTGTATACAAATCCCGATCAGTTGACTTTAAAATGAAGGAATTGCAGTCCATGGCCCATGAGGAAAAGCCTCACATCGTCGCTATCTGCGAAGCGAAGACAAAAGTAGGTACGTTGAGGGAATTACATGAATACGAATTCGATGATTATAAAATTGCTAGTCAAGTTAACTTAGACACAGATCAAGGGCGTGGCGTTGTCATACTTGTTCACACCTCGATAAAACATTTAGTAGCCGATGTCAAACCTCCAATCACTTTCAACGAAGTATGCATGATTGAAGTACAATTATCTGGAAAAGATTTGCTTGTTGTCGCGTGTATCTACCGGAGTCCGAGCAGTTCTACATCATCAAACGAAAATAACAGCAACCTGAATTGCCTGATCAAATCTATTGCACTGAACAACAAGTATTCCCACAAATGTTTGCTAGGAGACTTCAACTTCCCAACGATAAATTGGGAAAATTGGACAACCCCACACATAGATGATAGTAAAGAAGAAAAGTTTCTAGATGCTTTGAGAGATGCATATCTTCATCAACACGTTGACGAGCCAACTCGATGTCGTGGAACAGATGAGCCATCTCTAATCGACCTGATATTGACAGGGGAAGAAAATCAAATAGTGAATCTAGATTACTTAAGTCCACTTGGTAAAAGTGATCATAGCTCGTTAGCGTTCAAATTTGCTTGCTACGCTGACCCCAAAAGTGTACAGACAAGATATATCTTTGCATCGGCCAATTTCCAATCGACGAACAACGATCTTAGCTTAAGAGACTGGAAACTAAGTTTCAAGAAAGCATCCGTGGAAACATCAGTGGATGATCTTTGGAAAACTTTCAAAGAAGCTATACTCGACCTCAGAAATAGGTTTGTACCACTGAAAGAAGTAGGTAACAGCTTTTGGAAGAATAAAGGCAAAATCCCTATCAAAAAGGACCTGGGAGATGAAATCAAGAGAAAGAAATTGCTGGATAAAAGGTGGTTAAGATCTTCATCTCTCTACCGAGATCGTCACCGCGCCAACAATGTACTCGCAAGGAATAGAGTAAATCGAATGCTGGTGAAGGCACATCGGGCATATGAGAAGAGTATCTGTGACAAATCCAAA
>NW_027103815.1:0-1275 GCF_902728285.1 Clytia hemisphaerica
TTGTTGTACATTTGATAAAATGTGGAAACATGAAACTCATTTTAAAATTTTTAGTTTTGCTTGATGGGTTGAATGATAGCTTTCCTTGATAATTACATGGCTCTGTTCACCCTTCGAGCACTCTGACATCATCGATTCGTCTAACCTTGATTGTACCACAAGCAGAAAAAATCGTTAATCAACTTGTAGACAGGCGTACGGGTTTGATGGTGTGACGGTACTAGCCTTCCTTTTCCGTCGATGTTTCGGAGTTTAAAAGAAAAAATGTTTCGGTGTAGTACGACCCTTTGGTTTTTTTTATGCACACTTATTGATAAGCACACTTGCAATCAGTTAAGAACATTTAAATATTTAGTTGTGCTTTATATGTTTGAAACAAAGAAAATTCTGCATTTTGTAATAATGATCTTTAAAACATGCCTTTCAGTCACAAAATAAGGATTTTACTTTCCGGCCGATATTGTCATGTGAGGGAGATTGGGTACCACTAATCTAGTACAAGAGAGTGGGTACATGTTCCTGGAGTTGAGATATTGGGCTCTTCGAGAAAAAAATTGAATATGGGGGTGGAGGATATACATTTTTCGGAAATTTACCCTCCCTGACAACAGATCTCTTCCCTGATAAGCATCAGTTGACCCCCCCCCCCCCCGGACATTCAAAATCACCCCTAATCAGAGCAAGTTTGCCCCTAAAACAAGGCAAATTTTGCAGATTTTTCACTACCCCCGGACAAAATATTTTTTGGAAAAGCCCATTCCGCGACACTCTTCACAGGTTCAGCGCTGAATACTGTTCTTCCAGTGTTGTTGAAAGTTTAACTCCGTTTAAATGCTCGACGACATCTGTAGATTCGCAATATTTTACTGCACAATGATTCCTACTCCCCTGCGTGTACATTGTGTTTGCACTTCTAATTCAACAGCAACAAATGTCTTTTAGATTCAGACTTTTTGAGCGTTTTATCGCCAGCGCCTCACACGAGGTGTAAGCGGTTCGAATGCTTGTCTGTACACAGACCCCGTATCTACGGCTAATTTCAAAATTCATTGCCGTAGAGGGTCTGTTGTCATTGTCTTTTCTTATTTGAGATTTTCAAACTAACCACTGCGAATGGAGTGCTGGAGAGAGGCGAGGCGATGAGAGAAGTGTTGCTATTTATAAATCATGCTGCATCGCAGAGGTCTCCGTACCGGAATTTTTTTTATCAAACAGACAATGCGCACATAGTGTACTACGAAGCGATAAATACGAGAGACACTCTGTTACAGAGTA